>NC_074704.1:9253111-9280611 GCF_029448725.1 Salvelinus fontinalis
ATGACAGGCTAATGTCATGATAAGTCACTTCTTTGTCATGATAAGTGTCCAAGCACAGTGGCCCACATTCAGCCTGCCCCAGGGCCTATGTCACTGATATGACAGGCTAATGTCATGATAAGTCACTTCTTTGTCATGATAAGTCTCCAAGCACAGTGGCCCACATTCAGCCTGCCCCAGGGCCTATGTCACCGATATGACAGGCTAATGTCATGATAAGTCACTTCTTTGTCATGATAAGTCTCCAAGCACAGTGGCCCACATTCAGCCTGCCCCAGGGCCTATGTCACCGATATGACAGGCTAATGTCATGATAAGTCACTTCTTTGTCATGATAAGTCTCCAAGCACAGTGGCCCACATTCAGCCTGCCCCAGGGCCTATGTCACCGATATGACAGGCTAATGTCATGATAAGTCACTTCTTTGTCATGATAAGTCTCCAAGCACAGTGGCCCACATTCACCTGCCCCAGGGCTTATGTCACCGATATGACAGGCTAATGTCATGATAAGTCACTTCTTTGTCATGATAAGTCTCCAAGCACAGTGGCCCACATTCAGCCTGCCCCAGGGCCTATGTCACCGATATGACAGGCTAATGTCATGATAAGTCACTTCTTTGTCATGATAAGTCTCCAAGCACAGTGGCCCACATTCAGCCTGCCCCAGGGCCTAAGTCACCGATATGACAGGCTAACGTCATGATAAGTCACTTCTTTGTCATGATAAGTCTCCAAGCACAGTGGCCCACATTCAGCCTGCACCAGGTCCTATGTCAGACTAATGTCAGGCTAATGTCATGATAAGTCACTTCTTTGTCATGATAAGTCTCCAAGCACAGTGGCCCACATTCAGCCTGCCCCAGGGCCTAAGTCACCGATATGACAGGCTAACATCATGATAAGTCACTTCTTTGTCATGATAAGTCTCCAAGCACAGTGGCCCACATTCAGCCTGCCCCAGGTCCTATGTCAGACTAATGTCAGGCTAATGTCATGATAAGTCACTTCTTTGTCATGATAAGTCTCCAAGCACAGTGGCCCACATTCAGCCTGCCCCAGGTCCTATGTCAGACTAATGTCAGGCTAATGTCATGATAAGTCACTTATATGTCATGAAAAGTGTCAAAGTACAGTGGTCCATCACTCCCTTTGAAGGGTATATTACTGGAACATTTCCAAGTTTATCAGTAAACTACCAGAATTTTGGTATCTTTCAATGGTGTTATTTTATTTTATCAGATGACATCTAGTGGCCTATTTGGGTACTTCCGATTAGTACAGGTCTCTGTAATTATCTCTGGCCCTCTGTCTGGCCTTAAAATATCTCAAATAATCAAATAAGATGAATTTAAAATAAAAAATAGAATGACAAAGCTGTAAAACATGATCTTAAATACAACCATCAACTTAGTAGCTACCATTGGTGTTTAAGATGAGAGTTTTAGCATTACATATAATTAATTCGATTTGTTTTTACACACTTGTATTATTTGACTATGTCTTTGTTGTAAATATGTTGTTGTCAAACTGGTGGCAGTTGTGAAGAAAGTCAACAGTTGGAAGAGTTGCAGAGTTACATGCAAATAATGCTGTTGTTGAATAAATGCTTTTCCATTAACTAGGCTATTTTCTCTTGATCCATATGGTCTATCCATTAGAAACTTTTGGACAATATGGACACAGATATAAAACGTGTATACTATATATTAATAGATTTTTTTAAAGTTATTTGAGTATAAATTACCAAAGTTACCATATATTACCAGTTATTTAGCCAAATGAATTACCAAGAATCCGGCAACTTTGGTAAATTACTGGTAGCTTTGCAAGCCTAGTGAGTAACCACCTAACGTCAAGTTGTAAAATCCCGAACTTCCACTTTAAGTCACGCCAATGTCACAATTATGGGACATTCAAATTGTCTTCTTCTTTCTCTCTCTCTCCCTCCCTCCCACTAACTTTATCCTTCTCTCTCCCTCCGTCACTCTCGTTAAAGGGCTGGTAGACCCTGATTAGAATGCGGGGGAGTGAGCCACTGCTGAACATTTTTAATATATTGATTACCCCCTTAACAGAGAGAGAAAGAGAGAGGGGAAGAGAGAGAGGGAGAGAGAGCGAAAGAGAGAGGGATCAAGAGAGGGACACAGAGGAAATGAAACAATTAATTAAAATGGTCCAAACAGTGAGTAGAAGTAAGTAGCCCAATACTATTTGCAACACACACACACACACACTCACGTACACACAATGTGAGGATACTGCACTGCTCTGTCCAGGCCTATATGAACTCCTCATATGAACATCACAAGTGTCGGGGCTCCGTGGTCACCATGGTAACAGGTTCAGGAGGGCAGTGTCATGGTGTGTGTATTTGACTGTGTGTGTGTGTGTATATATGTGTGCTATGACTGCGTGCACGAGTGTGTGTGCTACTGTGTGTGTATGTGTGTGGTGTATATGTGTGTGTGTGTGTGTGTGTGTCTGCATGCAATGTGTGTGTGGTTGTGTGTGTTTGTGCCGCTTCCCTGTCCAGCTGAGAGAGAGAGAGAGAGAGAGAGAGAGAGAGAGAGAGAGAGAGAGAGAGAGAGAGAGAGAGAGAGAGAGAGAGAGAGAGAGAGAGAGAGAGAGAGAGGTAGAGAGAGAGAGAGAGAGAGAGAGGAGAGAGAGAGAGAGAGAGAGAGAGAGAGAGAGAGAGAGAGAGAGAGAGAGAGAGAGAGAGAGAGAGAGAGAGAGAGAGAGAGAGAGGAGACAGAGAGAGACAGAGAGAGAGAGAGAGAGAGAGAGAGAGAGAGAGAGAGAGAGGTAGAGAGAGAGTTGGGACTAGGGGATGTGATGCCAACAAGAAGGGTCCACAGAAAAACATACAAATGTGCTGACTGCTCAGTTTCCATGGGAACGGCCCCTCCCCCTGCACACTGAACTACTGGAAATGCACCTTTTAAAGACATTCTCAGAGCTCCGTCCAGGATAAACACTGTGAATGTTAGGTTATGTCAATTACAAAGCACCCGTGACATCTCAATGCGTTAGTCAGTCAATGCGTTTCCTCGGTCATTGAATCATGGCCTATGGTTCTGTGGTTTCTTCCACATCCTCCGCTAAAACCTGGGGTCACACTGCATCCCTATGGACGTTCAGTGAAACTGCAACACAAAACTTGAAAATTACATTTCCATAAGAAAATGTGTGCTTACCAGTCTTGAAGTATTTCTGGATGTGAAATAGTAGAAGTAGTGGAAGTGACTGCAGTAGAAGACGTTGTAATAGTAGTGGTAGTAATATGGTTCTGGGTGTAGATCGTAGCTTCCCCCTCTCTCACTCTCTCCTACACCCAGGTTCTGTTATCTCAGGTCGTAAATTCCTGGCGGAGACTCTCTCCCCCTTTTCATGCAGAGAGAGAGACAACAGAGTGAACAAAGGATTTCACGTGGCCGAACTCCTAAATCCCCAAAATGTGAAAATGAAACTCTTCCAGCTGCAATAGTCATTTACAACATTAACAATGTCTACACTGTATTTCTGATCAATCTGATGTTATTTTAATGGACAAAAAATCTGCTTTTATTTCAAAATACAAGGACATTTCTAAGTGACCCCAAACTTTTGAACGGTAGTGCATACTCCCTCTCCAGCCTCTAGGTCATCAGGCTGCTGATTACCCCGCACACCTGTCACCATCGTCTCGCACACCTGTCACCATCGTCTCGCGCACCTGTCACCATCGTCTCGCTCACCTGTCACCATCGTCTCGCGCACCTGTCACCATCGTCTCGCTCACCTGTCACCATCGTCTCGCGCACCTGCGCCTCATGACACTCATCTGGACTCCATCACCTCCTTGATTATCTTCCCTACGTCTGTCACTCCCCTTGGTTCTTTCCTCGGGTGTTATTGACAGTTTCCATGTCGGTGCGTTGTTTGTGTTACGTGTTCATTGTTTCATTTATTTATTAGAGCACTCCCTGAACTTGCTTCCCGACTCTCAGCGCACACCGTTCCAGCCTCAATCAGAACAATCAGAAAGAAGTTGTCTGGAATTCAAGAAGCTGTGGAAGTAAAGTCCACACAGTATCAGCAATATCATTCATTCAAACAGATAGGATATCGATATCGGTTTGAAAAATGCAACTGATATAGAGTCTCCATATCTCCGCCCATCACCAATAAGTAGTATCTAAACATTGCAGAAGTCCCAGGGTCCCATAGCTTAGTGATGAGCTTTGAGGGCACTATGGTGTTGAACGCTGAGCTGTAGTCAATAAACAGCATTCTCACGTAGGTGTTCCTTTTGTCCAAGCAATGCAAGGAATGTCCCCACGGCCATGTTTCTGGTATTACTGGTATTATTAGGTTGGTGGATGGTGATTTATGGAATGAATGAGCCATTTTGACAGATGCACAATTTCAGAAAGCATATAATAGGCACAGACAGACCTGTAAACGTCCTTCTACCCCTCCTCTCTTCTTCCCCTCCTCTTTTCTCCTCCTCCTCCAACCTGAAGAGTAGAAAGACCTGTAAACGTCCTTCTACCCCTCCTCTCTTCTTCCCCTCCTCTTTTCTCCTCCTCCTCCAACCTGAAGAGTAGAAAGACCTGTAAACGTCCTTCTCCTCCTCCTCTTTTCTCCTCCTCCTCCAACCTGAAGAGTAGAAAGACCTGGATATAACAGATACCTCCCAGTTCTGCTGCTCTCATTCCTCACAATTGTCTAGCCAACTGTCGTCATGTTTCACTCTCCAGACCACACCTCTCCGCCATCAGTGGAAGGGCTGGACCTGTTGAGTCCCTACCTGTTCACACACAGAGGGTACAACTTTACCGTGGGGGAGACCGACCCCCAGTACATCGACTCCCTCCAGAGCTTTGAGATTCAAGAAACTGACATTTTCCTCGTCTCCTACCCCAAATCAGGTGAGTTTGTGTTTGTGTGTGTGTGGTAAAAATGATAGGAAAAACAATAGAGAGATTCACCAGCCTAAGCTTTTGCCACATATTTTTCAGTACGGACCGGTTACATGTACAGTAATAAATTAAACACCTCCCAAATTAAAATGTCATCTATTACGGAGGTTTATATCTTGTAAAATGACAGGGGGAACTTGTTAATTTGAATTCCATGTTTGTTTTATTACTTAAATGTGGAACAAAATTGCATTATTCAAGTCACAAGTGTGTTCCAAAGTCGATGGGTTTATTGATACCCTCGCCGCTCTTTGGAAGTCACCCTATGAGTTTCCTCTCAGCATGTGACATTGTTGGTAAGGACATAGTTGGTAAGAGCAAGGGGTTGGTTTGAGATTCACCGATCGCCTAGTGAAAGTCCTCACACCCTTTTCAGAGTTGTCACTTTTTCCTCAATTAAATTCAAATATAACAACGGATTACCTGGGATTTCCCCCCACTGATCTACTCAACCTTCTCCACACTTTCTAAGTCAAATAAACAATTATAGAATTTGACAAAAATGATATGGTGGTTATTGTTTTTAATGTTGTTTTACCTAGACTGCACCATTAATGTCCCATTTGGGACAATAAAGATGTGTGTATAATAAACATAACTTTATTTTCCATGAAAGGACATTTGTCTTGAAAGTTAAAGGGCTGCAGCTTCCACGTCAATTATCACATAATACTGTATAAACCCCTCAATATAAGGCGTAGTGCAATAACTTTCCTCTGTGTGTGTGTGTGTGTGTGTGTGTGTGTGTGTGTGTGTGTGTGTGTGTGTGTGTGTGTGTGTGTGTGTGTGTGTGTGTGTGTGTGTGTGTGTGTGTGTGTGTGTGTGTGTGTGTGTGTGTGTGCGTGTGTGTGCATATGTGTGTGTGTGTGCATATGTGTGTGTGTGTGCATATGTGTGTGTTTAGGTACGATATGGACCCAGCAGATCCTGGTCCAGGTGGTGGAGGCGGCCTACCCTGAGAGTGGTGGCACCGACCGGAGCTCCACCAACCTGGAGAAGATGCCCTGGCTAGAGTACCCAGACACCCGCCCCGAGCGCCCGCGCCCCGCACCTAGACTTTTCATCTCCCACCTGCCTCCAGACCTGCTGCCCGCCAGCCTGAACACCAAGAGACCCAAGGTACAACCACCAAGCCGACACATAGAATGACCAGGAAACGGGTAAAGCCCGCCCACCAAAGAGGGGTTGAGATAAAGGAAAAAAGAGGACTTCCCAGTGTATCTGTGACAAATGACAATAATGTCATCTTCTTCTTCCTCTGTGGTGTTCAGATTGTGTACGTGATGAGAAACCCGAAGGACAACATGGTGTCCTACTACCACTTCTGTCACGTGTGGAGCAAGCTGGAGACACCCATCAGCTTCCAGGATTTCTATGACCAGTACCTGACGGGGAAAAGTAAGTCATTGTGAAGTGTTTTACTTATATGTCATTACGACAACGTTTTAATGATATTGTTAGCTTCTTGTTAACAAAGTAATAACCCTTCGCCTCCCTACTTGAGATTTTATAATGTAACAGTGACATGTTTGAACAAACAGAAACGTTCTAAACTCCTCCTTGTCTCTCTCAGTAACTTTCCACACACAGTCCCTTGTTCGCCCTCCTGCCTCGAAGACATACAGTCCCTTGTTCGCCCTCCTGCCTCGAAGACATACTGTTATTATACATGTCGTCAATATGGTCTTATATAGTGACAGGAATAAGTCCATTTCAAATTGCCACCCAACAGTCCCCTCTTGTTTGAATCGTGACTCCATACTGTTCAACATTACATCAACTGTGAAATTGCTTAGATATAAAACAGAAAAGAGAGCTTGATTGGTATAAAAAGAAAACATGATTCATATTTTCACACTTGATTAATATGTTCACGCCTCCGAGGCCTATGGCCTCTGTGTGTATATTGTGCTTCGTCTACACCCAAGGCTCAATAAGGCCCTCTTATCATCGTTATAACCACACCAATCACCCTCGTCATTTCCCCCCATCTTTCATTGTTCCTCCTATATACAACCGATAATTACATTTCTGTTGGAGAATTTCACGTTCTCTTCCTCTTTCGGGTTCCTAAGAGAGTGATAGTAGAAAAGAAAACTAGGAAAGAGAGAGAACACAAAATATTGAAATGATTATTAAATAGTTCAACTCGAAGTTAAACAACATGACGATTCCCACTCCGCCCTTATCCTGACTTTCCGCTGGGATCCACAAAAATGAAGGCTCCATACACCTCCTCATGCGTGTATCCAGCCTCCCCCTCAGGCTGCATGTTTACTGCTGTTCCCACACTGCTGTTCCCACACTGCTGTTCCCACACTGGTGTTCACACACTGCTGTTCCCACATTGGTGTTCCCACACTGGTGTTCCCACACTGCTGTTCCCACACTGCTGTTCCCACACTGCTGTTCCCACACTGCTGTTCCCACTCTGCTGTTCCCACACTGGTGTTCCCACACTGCTGTTCCCACACTGCTGTTCCCACACTGGTGTTCCCACACTGCTGTTCCCACTCTGCTGTTCCCACACTGCTGTTCCCACACTGCTGTTCCCACACTGGTGTTCCCACACTGGTGTTCCCACACTGCTGTTCCCACACTGCTGTTCCCACACTGCTGTTCCCACTCTGGTGTTCCCACTCTGGTGTTCCCACACTGGTGTTCCCACACTGCTGTTCCCACTCTGCTGTTCCCATACTGCTGTTCCCACACTGGTGTTCCCACACTGGTGTTCCCACACTGGTGTTCCCACACTGCTGTTCCCACTCTGCTGTTCCCACACTGCTGTTCCCACACTGCTGTTCCCACTCTGCTGTTCCCACACTGCTGTTCCCACACTGCTGTTCCCACACTGCTGTTCCCACACTGGTGTTCCCACTCTGGTGTTCCCACACTGGTGTTCCCACTCTGCTGTTCCCACACTGCTGTTCCCACACTGCTGTTCCCACACTGGTGTTCCCACACTGCTGTTCCCACTCTGCTGTTCCCACACTGCTGTTCCCACACTGCTGTTCCCACACTGGTGTTCCCACTCTGCTGTTCCCACACTGGTGTTCCCACACTGCTGTTCCCACACTGGTGTTCCCACACTGCTGTTCCCACTCTGCTGTTCCCACACTGCTGTTCCCACACTGCTGTTCCCACACTGGTGTTCCCACTCTGCTGTTCCCACACTGGTGTTCCCACACTGGTGTTCCCACACTGCTGTTCCCACACCATGTCATCCGTAGTTCCCAATGGATTCTTACTAATTACTCATTTGTTTTAGAAACCACCTGCAGGATGAGTCGTGCTCCCCTCCCATTTGTGCTCCCCTCACAGTTGAGGAGCAGCGCTCTGTCTCTCCTTACAGCCTTTCCGAATCATAATTACAACTATGTATAAATCATCCAACCCACATTCAGGATGACAGTCATTTAGGATGACAGTCATTTAGGATGACAGTCCCTAGTATTTCAGTCAGTCTATCACTAGAATGTAAGACATCACCGTAGCACCAACCGGCAGTGGCAGAATGTACATTTACAGAAAGGGAGACATACAGTATGTACCACTAATGTTAACATAAAGTATATTCATCTTATATTTCTAGCATTAACATTTCTCAGTACAGCCCCCGTTTGTCCCTGTCTTACACTTCCATGAGTGGGATGTTAATGCCAGATCGGTATCTCAATGCTATACATTTCCCAGTATGCAGACCCCCACAATTAACCTGATACCCCAAATAAACTATTTTGGGCAACTTTTTGTCGACGTTTACTGACACCGGCCATTATTCAACATGTTTGAGCGTTTGTAAATTCATCAGTTATTCTGCGCTCTGGCACACTCAGACGAGAAGTCTACTCCGCTCTGAAATCGGAGTAGATGGCCAAAGCGAATTTACGAACGCACCCGAATAGGCATGGTGGCATTCTTCTTGCCACTGAGTCTAAATATTTACGCCAGTACATGACTGCACTGTCTTTTCCTCCATGATTCTGCGTAACTTTACTTGCCGAAGGAGGGTAAAACGGGGGTAGTTGGAGTTTGCCCTCCACTGCCGCGCTACAGTACCCATCCTATTAATGCACAAACATTACGAGGGTAATTCCACCCCAATGCAGGTGCTTAACACAATGTGTTACAAATGCTCCTTCATACTCGTAACTCTACTTTATTCTCTCGTGAGACCCATCCTCCCACCTCGTTAATAAAGCTATTTCACAATAAGACAGAATAAAGTTTCTCACCAAAGCGGGGTTTTTTGCGTACGAGGAGTGTTTGGTCGTCGTGCCAACTTTAACTTGTTACTTTTTAGAATCCATTCCCCTGGCATTTCACATAGATTATCCAAACCCAAAATCGGTTCTATCCCAGCTACCATAACGAATGAGCCCGGTATGATTACTGGCTGGACCTATTGTAAATGGCATGGGTTTTAGTTGCATAACTTTTGGTTCTGTCCCTGTTACTTAACACTGAACTTAATGCAAAAAAAATAATCACCTGTCTGACAGGTGATGTTCCTGTTAGAGGAGCATGTACTCACTGTCTGACAGGTGATGTTCCTGTTAGAGGAGCATGTTCTCGCTGTCTGACAGGTGATGTTCCTGTTTGAGGAGCATGTTCTCACTGTCTGACAGGTGATGTTCCTATTTGAGGAGCATGTTCTCACTGTCTGACAGGTGATGTTCCTGTTAGAGGAGCATGTTCTCGCTGTCTGACAGGTGATGTTCCTGTTTGAGGAGCATGTTCTCACTGTCTGACAGGTGATGTTCCTATTTGAGGAGCATGTTCTCACTGTCTGACAGGTGATGTTCCTGTTAGAGGAGCATGTTCTCGCTTTCTGACAGGTGATGTTCCTGTTTGAGGAGCATGTTCTCACTGTCTGACAGGTGATGTTCCTATTTGAGGAGCATGTTCTCACTGTCTGACAGGTGATGTTCCTGTTTGAGGAGCATGTTCTCGCTGTCTGACAGGTGATGTTCCTGTTAGAGGAGCATGTTCTCACTGTCTGACAGGTGATGTTCCTGTTTGAGGAGCATGTTCTCGCTGTCTGACAGGTGATGTTCCTGTTAGAGGAGCATGTTCTCACTGTCTGACAGGTGATGTTCCTGTTTGAGGAGCATGTTCTCACTGTCTGACAGGTGATGTTCCTGTTTGAGGAGCATGTTCTCACTGTCTGACAGGTGATGTTCCTGTTTGAGGAGCATGTTCTCACTGTCTAACAGGTGATGTTCCTGTTTGAGGAGCAATGTCTCGCTTCACAACAGGTGATGTACCGCCCAAACTCTGTATGCAATGGGCTCTTCAACCCTGTTCCTGCAGCTACCCAGTGATTCATTTGGGAAACCAAGTGAAATCTGTTCAGGAACATCGACAGTAACATGTTTTCGCAGTGAAACATATTTCCCTAAACAGTTGACAACCCCTTTGGGCGCTCCAGAAAGGAATAAAGCAGAGAGAGGAGGAAATGGAAGCGCATGGTGGTGAGATATAATGCAGAGCTAAATGACCTCGGACTATACGTTCTCTCCCAGACTTGTGGATAGACATGTTGGAGTGGAACATAAGGTTAAACATACAAACCAGTATGCATAATGATGCACACACAAAGGCGGTTACTCAAATGTGTTTGATTTATGATTATAGGCAATTATGTACCACGCATCATCAATCAACAGCTCTAGGTTGAACCCATCTGCTCCTCCCCTCACAGAGGTTTCTTCTCACTTCATCTGTTGACTTGACCTTGAGCCAAAGTCCTCGCTCCTCCCTAGTTCCATAGGCTGCCTGCCTATTCAGAGACATTCCCTTCCCCTCCCTTCTTTATCTATTATGTATTAACAATGACATGTTTGAACAGACTGAACCAACAATGACATGTGTGAACAGACACAAACTCCTCCTTGTCTCTCTCAGTAACTTTCCATGCACAGCTCCTTGTTCGCGCTCCACCGACACCCTAAACACATACAGCTATCATACATGTAGCGCAATCAATATGTTCTTATATAGTGACAGGAAGTAGATTTCAAATTGGAATCCAACAAAACATGTCACATAGCAGTACCTGGCAGGGGAAAGTAAGGTGGAAACGTGTTGCAGGACCGTGTGCGGTAAAGTGTACAGTGTAACATCAACGGCTCCTTACTCTGTAAACTCTTGTAACTTTTACATCGTTGATATCTGCATAAACAAGAATATGTTTTGTACGCATGATCTCTTTCTGTATATGTTTTTTGGGGGGATAAAAGTCAGCCACTGTTAAAGATGTTTTACGTCCTGTCCAATAGCGTGCGTGTCTGTGTGTTGTTGACAGTGGTGGGTGGATCGTGGTTCGATCACATCCGTGAGTGGTACACCAAAAGAGAGCAGTATGACATTCTCTTTGTCAAGTACGAGGACATGATCAAGGTACAGTAAAGGGTTTTCCTGCATCTCAAATGGAATCCAGGGCCCTCTTGTCAACAGTAGTGCATTAAGTAGGGAATAAGGGGCTATTTGGGAAGCAGACTCAAGCAGTCTCTCTCTCTCTCTCTCTCTCTCTCTCTCTCTCTCTCTCTCTCTCTCTCTCTCTGTCTCTCTCTCTCTGTCTCTCTCGCTCCCTCCCCTCTCAGGACCTGAGGTCAGTGGTGGTGGATATCTGTGATTTCCTTGGGAAGGACCTGACCCCCTCGGCCATTGACCACATTGTTGAGAAGGCCAGGTTGGAGCCTGTTGTTTATGTGCTCTATCCTGTCTTTTTGCCTCTATATTGTGTATGCTGCCAAATGAACAGCCTCAATGACGACTAATCTAATATGATCTGTCTGATTATTCATGATTGATTGATTGATTGATTGATTGATTGATTGATTGATTGATTGACAGGTTCAAGAACATGAAAAAGGATCCAAAAGCCAACTATGAGTTTCTGCCCAAAGACGTGCTCGTTCTGGAGAAAGGACACTTCCTACGGAAAGGTACACACACACGCACGCACACACACATGAGCAAACACACATACGCACACATACATACAAACACAAATAGTTACAGTAGGAGTGCTGATAAAGGATTAGTTTTCCCTTTTAGATCATAATTGATAAGACGAATAGACAGGTAGGCCCTGATCCTAGATCAGCAGTCCTACTGTGAGAAACTTTATAAATACGCTCCCTGATCCTAGATCAGCACTCCTACTGTGAGAAACTTTATAAATACGCTCCCTGATCCTAGATCAGCAGTCCTACTGTGAGAAACTTTATAAATACGCTCCCTGATCCTAGATCAGCACTCCTACTGTGGGAGGCTGTATAATTACGGGCCCTGATCCTAGATCAGCACTCCTACTGTGAGAGGATTTATAAATACGGGGCCTGATCCTAGATCAGCACTCCTACTGTGAGAGGATTTATAAATACGGGGCCTGATCCTAGATCAGCACTTGTTTTGTATTGCTTTGGCTCATCTGAATATGTGTGTGTGTGTGTGTGCGTGCGATGTGCACCTGCGTGCGCATGTGCATCCGTCTGTATGTCCACGTGTGTGTGTATGTGTGTGCTTGCGTGCTTGCGTGCGTGCGTGTGTGTGTGTTCTGCACAGGTACCATAGGAGACTGGAAGAACTCGTTGACGGTGGCCCAGAGTGAACGCTTCGACCAGGTGTTTGATGAGAAGATGAAGGACCTGCCTCTTAGGTTCACCTGGGACATCGACCAACATCACAGAGCCACCCAAACCATCGGTCCCGGAGGGCACCTGTCACTATAGATCTGAATAGAACATGGATGGGTTCCAAATGGCACCCTATTTCCATATACAGTTTAATACACTACTTTTAATCAGAGCCATATGGGCCCTGGGCAAAAGTAGTGCACTATATAGGGAATGGAGTGCCATTTGGAAAACAGGCCATTTGTCACTATAGAATTGAATAATAAATGTGTCACTGTGGAATCTAGTACAACACTTGTCACTATAGATTTATATAAAACTTTTGTCACTATAGAATCTAATAGAACATGTGTCACTATAAAATTATATAGAACTTAATAGAACTGTTTTAATTGAATAGAACTTCATAATTGAATCGAGTTGAATAGAACTGTACAATTGAATAGAACTGTATAATTGAATAGAACTGTATAATTGAATAGACCCTTATAATTGAATAGAACTGTTAAATTGAAAGAACAGTATAATTGAATAGAGTTGAATGGAATTGTTGAATTGAATAGAACAGTAGAATTGAATAGTGTGGAATAGAACTATAGAATTGAATAGAACTGTAGAGCTGAATAGAACAGTATTATTTAATATAGTTCAATAGAAGTGTAGAATTGAATAGAACTGCTGAATTGAATAGTAGAATTGAATAGTGTGGAATAGAACTATATAATTGAATATAACTGTTGAACTGAATATAACAGTATTATTTAATATAGTTCAATAGAAGTGTAGAATTGAATAAAACTCGAATAATAAAGTAAACTTGAATAGAGTTGAATAGAACTGTATAATTGAATAGAGTTGAATAGAACTGTATAATTGAATAGAGTTGAATAGAACTGTATAATTGAATAGAGTTGAATAGAACTGTACAATTGAATATAATTGCATAATTGAATATAACTCTATAATTGAATACTTTGAGTCAATATTCACATAATAATAAGGAATTCCAACAAATTGGGGTAAACAAAGATTCTTTCTCATTGACCCCCAGTGTAAAAGAATATATAGAAATAACAAAAATGATGAAAAGCTGCTGTGTTGTTCAAAGTACAAAAATCTTAAGGAAATGGAGTCTGCGAGAAGAGCCCTGTGTCTTCAAGCTATTCGGAGTGGAAGAGTGGGAAATAGTGGGAACCCAGTGTCTAAGAAGCTATGAAGAGGACTGGCCACCCCTCATAGCCTGGTTCCTCTCTCCACATGTAGCTATGTGGGTAATAGTGGGAACCCAGTGTCTAAGAAGCTATGAAGAGGACTGGCCACCCCTCATAGCCTGGTTCCTCTCTCCACACGTAGCTATGTGGGTAATAGTGGGAACCCAGTGTCTAAGAAGCTATGAAGAGGACTGGCCACCCCTCATAGCCTGGTTCCTCTCTCCACACGTAGCTATGTGGGTAATAGTGGGAACCCAGTGTCTAAGAAGCTATGAAGAGGACTGGCCACCCCTCATAGCCTGGTTCCTCTCTCCACACGTAGCTATGTGGGTAATAGTGGGAACCCAGTGTCTAAGAAGCTATGAAGAGGACTGGCCACCCCTCATAGCCTGGTTCCTCTCTCCACACGTAGCTATGTGGGTAATAGTGGGAACCCAGTGTCTAAGAAGCTATGAAGAGGACTGGCCACCCCTCATAGCCTGGTTCCTCTCTCTACACGTAGCTATGTGGGTAATAGTGGGAACCCAGTGTCTAAGAAGCTATGAAGAGGACTGGCCACCCCTCATAGCCTGGTTCCTCTCTCTACACGTAGCTATGTGGGTAATAGTGGGAACCCAGTGTCTAAGAAGCTATGAAGAGGACTGGCCACCCCTCATAGCCTGGTTCCTCTCTCCACACGTAGCTCTGTGTGTGGAAAACATTTCACCACAGGTAAGACATTTCATTTGTTTAGTATAGTCTGTTTAGTAACTTCACCCACTACTTTCACCTGTAGAGTTTGTTTGTTCGTGTTCCTGGTCTTTGCTAGCTTAAAGGTCATGAACAGTCAAAATCATGTTTTTCATGAAATTGGATGATATTTGAAGGAAACCAGATCAAAGCATGATGACCAAAGTACGAAAAATGACTGTTGTACATGTCTATGTACATTCATAAATCTGGATCATAAAGTTACTGGTCCCCTCCCCTATGTCAATTACTTGGATTCATAATCAAGGGAACAAGGTGATATCAAAACAAAATGTATATAGCCCTTCTTACATCAGCAGAAATCTCAAAGTGCTGTACAGAAACCCAGCCTAAAACCCCAAACAGCAAGCAATGCAGGTGTAGAAGCACGGTGGCTAGGAAAAACTCTCTAGAAAGGCCAAAACCTAGGAAGAAACCGAGAGAGGAACCAGGCTATGAGGGGTGGCCAGTCCTCTTCTGGCTGTGCCGGGTGGAGATTATAACAGAACATGGCCAAGATGTTCAAATGTTCATAAATGACCAGCATGGTCAAATAATAATAATCACAGTAGCAAGTCAGCACCTCAGGAGTAAATGTCAGTTGGCTTTTCATAGCCGATCATTAAGAGTATCTCTACCGCTCCTGCGGTCTCTAGAGAGTTGAAAACAGCAGGTCTGGGACAGGTAGCACGTCCGGTGAACAGGTCAGGGTTCCATAGCCACAGGCAAAACAGTTGAAACTGGAGCAGCAGCACGGCCAGGTGGACTGGGGACAGCAAGGAGTCATCATGCCAGGTAGTCCTGAGGCATGGTCCTGAGGCATGATATCACCTTAACTCTTACACCAATGGTAAAATTATATTCTCTTACCTATTTCTAATAAGTACCGCCTTGTAACCAATATCGGAGAAGGCGTTTTTGCAGAGGGGCGTGGTTTATATAGCTCTACATGTGTCAAAATGTGACTGTAGGGCAGGGGTTGGAACCAAAATGATTTTCCCACCTATCTTCTGAATCAAGCTTGTAACATCAGTGCAGTAGCCTATGTGTCACGTTCCTGACCTGTTTTATGTTATTTTTGTATGTGTTTAGTTGGTCAGGGCGTGAGTTGGGGTGGGCATTCTATGTTTTGTGTTTCTATGTTTAGGTCACTTGTAATTAGCCTTATATGGTTCTCAATCAGAGACAGGTGTTTGACGTTTTCCTCTGATTGAGAACCATATATAGGTTGGCTGTTCACACTGTTTGTTTGTGGGTGATTGTCTCCTGTGTTTGTGTCTGCGCACCACACGGGATTGTTTCGGTTGTATTTCGTTTTGATGTAGTCTGTTTCCTGCTCGTGTGTTCTTCGTGTCGTTATGTAAGTTCCATGTTCAGGTTTCGTCTACGTTGTCCGTTTGTTATTTTGTAATCATTTCAAGTATAGTTCGTTTTTGTTCTTGTTTAATAAAATTCATTATGGCATTTCAACGCGCTGCACCTTGGTCGAATCACTACTCCTCCTCTTCGTATGAAGAGGAGGAACGTCGTTACACTATGCTTTGGAGGGGGGAGGGGCAGGTATCCTAAACACGCACAGGTAAAGATTTTCAGACACTGAAATATGTTTCTGAGTGACAAAGTGAGGGCTTTGCACAGGCGCATTGTTGCAATTTGTTGTGGGACAACTTTAAATAACCTTATTAACTGGTTCCCATGCTTTTAAACAGTATGGATCACTTTTGTTCCAGGTTCCGTTTTTGTTCCTTGAAAACTTTTATATTTTCTGGTTTTTGGTTCTGTTCTCTGAACCGGTTCCAACCCCTGCTGTAGGATGTCAGCAAATAAAATGTAAAGTTTACGCTATTCATCTATGGCAAAGACACTTATACACTGAGTGTACAAAAACATTTTTGCCCTCAGATGAGCCTCACTTCATCAGAGCATGGACTCCACAAGGTGTCGAAAGCGTTCCTCAGAGATCCTGGCTCATGTTGACTCCAATGCTTTCCACAGTTGTGTCAAGTTGGCTGGATGTCCTTTGGGTGGTAGACCATTCTTGATACACACGGAAACTGTTGAGCATTAAAAACCCAGCAGCGTGGCAGTTCTTGACACTCAAACCGGTGCTAAAGTTATTTTCTGTGGCCCCTAAGATCCTCACAAACTTTACAGATGCACAATTGAGAGCATCCTGTCGGGATGTATCACTTCCTGGTACGGTATGGAATCACTGGTCACTTTAATAATGGAGCACCAGTCCCTTTAATAATGTTTACATACTGCTTGACTAATTTCATATGTAAACTCAGCACTCTCACTCTCACCTCTCACTGTCAACTGCGTTTATTTTCAGCAAACTTAACATGTGTAAATATTTGTATAAACTGAACAAAACTGAACAAGTTCCACAGACATGTGACTAACAGAAATTGAATAATGTGTCCGTAAACAAAGAGGGGGTCAAAATCAAAAGTAACAGCCATTATCTGGTGCAGCATGCCACCAGCTGCATTAAGTACTGCAGACATTTCTGGGGGGAATGGCCCTAGCCCTCACCCTCCGATCCAACAGGTTCCAGACGTGCTCAATGGGATTGAGATCCGGGCTCTTCGCTGGCCATGGCAGAACACTGACATACCTGTCTTGCAGGAAATCACGCACAGAACGAGCAGCATGGCTGGTGGCATTGTCATGCTGGAGGGTCATGTCAGGATGAGCCTGCAGGAAGGGTACCACAAGAGGGAGGAGGATGTCTTCCCTGTAACGCACAGCGTAGAGATTGCCTGCACTGACAACAAGCTCAGTCCGATGATACTGTGACACACCGCCCTAGACCATGATGGACCCTCCACCTCCAAATCGATCCCGCTCCAGAGTACAGGCCTCGGTGTAACGCTCATTCCTTCGACGATAAACGCGAATCCGACCATCACCCCTGGTGAGACAGAACTGCGACTCGTCAGTGAAGAACACTTTTTGCCAGTCCTGTCTGGTCCAGCAACGGTTGGTTGTGCCCATAGGCAACGTTGTTGCCGGTGATGTCTGGTGAGGACCTGCCTTACAACAGGCCTACAAGCCCTCAGTCCAGCCTCTCTCAGCCTTGTTGTTGCCATCCTGTACCTGTCCCGCAGGTGTGATGTTCAGATGTACCAATCCTGCGCAGGTGTTGTTACATGTGGTCTGCCACTGCGAGGACGATCAGCTGTCCGTCCTGTCTCCCTGTAGTGCTGTCTTAGGCGTCTCACAGTACCGATATTGCAATTTATTGCCCTGGCCACATCTGCAGTCCTCATGCCTCATTGCAGCATGCCTAAGGTACATTCTCGCAGATGAGCAGGGACCCTGGGCATCTTTCTTTTGGTGTTTTTCAGAGTCAGTAGAAAGGCCTCTTTAGTGTCCTAAGTTTTCATAACTGTGACCTTAATTGCCTACCGTCTGTAAGCTGTCTGTGTCTTAACTACCATTCCACAGGTGCATGTTCATTATATGTTTATGGTTCATTGAACAAGCATGGGAAACAGTGTTTAAACCCTTTACAATGAAGATCTGTGAAGTTATTTGGATTTTTACGAATTATCTTTGAAAGACCGGGTCCTGAAAAAGGGACGTTTCTTTTTTTGCTGAGTTTATTTGTGACTGACCAGCTCAAAACGGTCTCATGTAGTAAAATTTTAAATTGTTTTTTATTTTTTACATTGGATAAAAGTAGAGACTCAGAGCTACAACATGGTATATCACACACTGCATTTTTGAGGAACAATGGGAAAGTAATTCTACTTTGAACATTTATAAACTTGTAAACCCACTTTTGAGAAAAGGGCCTTTTAAAGTCTTGGTACCTGCTGGAGTGCTCTCCTTTGCCTACACCAATTCAGCATTGTTCACACCCTCTTAAGCCAGCCGCATCCATCTCTTTAAGGATTCATATGTGAGGTCATGTGCTGAACAGTGAGTAGTGTAGTTAAGATCAATACTGAAAGTGGTAGTAGCCTACAATAAGGAACAATTCTAGGTCAACAAAGTGTCCAGATAAACATATCTTATAAATAGATGCCACTTCCCCCAGACACACTTGTCTAAATTGATGGGTCATGTGAAAGAAATGCTATAACCCCCAGCCACATCCAGTGGTGGAAGAAGTACTAAATTGTCATACTTGAGTAAAAGTATAAATCATTTCAAATTCCTTATTATTTTTAACGAATAGGCAGAGGCACACTCCAGCACTCAGACATAATTTACAAATGAAGCATTTGTGTTTTGTGAGTCTGCCAGATCAGAAATATTAGGGATGACCAGGGATGTTCTCTTGATAAGTGTGTGAATTGGACAATTTTGGACAATTGGACAATTTTCCTGTCAAAATGTAACGAGTACTTTTGGGTGTCAAGGAAAATGTATTGAGTTAAAAGTACATTATTTTCTTTACGAATGTAGTGATGTAAAATTTGCCAAAAATATAAATAGTAAAGTACGGATACCACAAAAAACTACTTAAGTTGTACTTTCAAGTATTTTTAAGTCTTGCTAAATGGGTGGTCTCTACAGAAGGTGTAAACGGTACAGCCAAAAGGTTACTTGCATAGTAGCAATATAAGAAATAGATAGTGTCGATATAAAAAACATATACAGTATGTACAAGAACAATATCAATAACGATATCAGTGATAGACGAGGTAGTTATATGCATACAATCAGGGGTAAAGTGGCTGAGCAGCAGGATACAAAATGTAGCAGCAACGCATGTGCAGATAGTGCTGATGACTGGTCCATCCAAACCACGCATGAACAAGGGAATCTACATTCGGAGAGCCTCTGTCTGTCCTGCCCTTGACTTTAGTGTAGGGAATGTGATGTCCATAGCTTCTTCGTCGCAAAACTCCCTGATCTTGTCAAAAAGATAGTTTGCCTAGCTGGGTCCAGTCCAAATGGTGCTTTTACAGGCAGACCATCTATGAGAGGAAGGATGTCAGCGTTGCGCAGCAGCTGAAACGTGGTCCCGACAGTCCGAACACTCCTTGGCGACAACACCAGGCTCCAGAGCATCGAAGCTGTAACAGGGAATAACAACAAAAAATCTACTTCACCTCCCAAGTTTAAGAATAATAAGAATAAGAATAACCTCATACAATAAATTATTTTTTAGCTGAAGTGCTGGTACTGCTTGATCTGTGGCAGCGGCCTGAAGTACGGAGTCAGGTGTTGTTGCCAGCCATAGCTTTCCACCAGCACCGTACGATCCTCCAGTCTAACCAGCAGTGGGATGTTGAACCCTGTCATAGTGCTGTCCTTCACAACACCAGCAATCTCAGACAAAGTGTTCACTCTGGTCTTTCTGAAGCGCTGCTTGATGAGGCCGAAGCACCAGTCAGGGGCAATCTTGGTGTGGCCTGTGATCAGGAATTGAAGGTCCAGATTGTGGTGGAGCTTGTGCATGGTCCACCAGGCACAATACCAGAGCACAAACTTGTTCTTGTTTTGGCCATTGCAGTTATCACAATTCAGGTCCACACGCGTTTTCCCAACTCCGTAATGGGTGAAGAAATGGTGCATGTAGTTGATGACTGCGCTGCTGCCTTTGCTTGCTTGGGCCAGCTCTCTTTTTGATGACTGTATGACCGGTGTATTAGAGTCAGGTGTGTTCTACTGATTGATGCTGAAAGACACATTCCAGATACAAATATTTTAGCATTATTATACAGTAGATGTGAAATGGCATTCTGAGATACCATCACTACACACCGTTCATACAGGAAATGTTAGTTCTAACAGCAAGCTTTAACTAGCAATACAAACTGATTGTCATAGCTAGCTAAAGTTAACCAATGGGTTCAATGTTAGTTAGTTAGCTAGCTAACATTAGGCTATAACTAGGAATGCGAAATGGCACTCTGAGAAAACATCACTAACGTTACTCACACTTCATAGACATAAGTTAATGTTAGCTAGCAAGCCAGCCACCTAACCTAAGCTAATGTTACCTAGCTAACAGCAAGCTTTAACTTGGGGTCTTTTGTTTAGACATGTCACGTTAACGTTAGCTAGCTAGCAAAATAATTAACTATAATCCCAATCCATAGAGTAACGTTACCAGCAATACAAACCGATTGTCATGGCAAGCTAAAGTTAACCAAATAGCATTAGGTTCAATGTTTGTTAGCAAGCCAGCAATCTAACTCCAGCTGGCTAGCTAACAGCAAGCTTCAGCTTGCAATGAAAACAACTTTCTGACAAAATTAGAAACATATACAGTTGAAGTCGGAAGATTACATACACTTAGGTTGGAGTCATTAAAACTCGTTTTTCAACCACTCCACAAATTTCTTGTTAACAAACTATAGTTTTGGCAAGTCGGTTAGGACATCTACTTTGTGCATAACACTGGTAATTTTTCCAACAATCGTTTACAGACAGATTATTTCACTTATAATTCAATTCAATTCAATTCAAGGGGCTTTATTGGCATGGGAAACATGTGTTAACATTGCCAAAGCAAGTGAGGTAATAATAATATACAAAAGTGAAATAAACAATAAAAATGAACAGTAAACATTACACATACAGAAGTTTCAAAACAATAAAGACATTACAAATGTCATATTATATATATACAGTGTTGTAACGATGTACAAATGGTTAAAGCACACAAGGGAAAATAAATAAGGAGCTCCTGAGGTTGAAGAGGTGCTGCTGCGCCTTCTTCACAACGCTGTCTGTGTGGGTGGACCAATTCAGTTTGTCCGTGATGTGTACACCGAGGAACTTAAAACTTTCCCCCTTCTCCACTACTGTCCCGTCGATGTGGATAGGGGGGTGCTCCCTCTGCTGTTTCCTGAAGTCCACAATCATCTCCTTTGTTTTGTAGATGTTGAGTGTGAGGTTATTTTCCTGAAACCACACTCCGAGGGCCCTCACCTCCTCCCTGTAGGCCGTCTCGTCGTTGTTGGTAATCAAGCCTACCACTGTAGTGTCATCCGCAAACTTGATGATTGAGTTGGAGGCGTGCATGGCCACGCAGTCGTGGGTGAACAGGGAGTACAGGAGAGGGCTCAGAACGCACCCTTGTGGGGCCCCGGTGTTGAGGATCAGCGGGGTGGAGATGTTGTTACCTACCCTCACCACCTGGGGGCGACCCGTCAGGAAGTCCAGGACCCAGTTGCACAGGGCGGGGTCGAGACCCAGGTTCTCGAGCTTGATGACGAGTTTGGAGGGTACTATGGTGTTAAATGCTGAGCTGTAGTCGATGAACAGCATTCTCACATAGGTATTCCTCTTGTCCAGATGGGTTAGGGCAGTGTGCAGTGTGGTTGCGATTGCGTCGTCTGTGGACCTATTGGGTCGGTAAGCAAATTGGAGTGGGTCTAGGGTGTCAGGTAGGGTGGAGGTGATATGGTCCTTGACTAGTCTCTCAAAGCACTTCATGATGACGGAAGTGAGTGCTACGGGGCGGTAGTCGTTTAGCTAAGTTACCTTAGCTTTCTTGGGAACAGGAACAATGGTGGCCCTCTTGAAGCATGTGGGAACAGCAGACTGGGATAAGGATTGATTGAATATGTCCTTAAACACACCAGCCAGCTGGTCTGCTCTCATGAGGACCGCCACAGGAATGTAAGACCCAGAGTTACCTCTGCTGCAGAGGATAAGTTCATTAGAGTAACCAGCCTCAGAAATTGCAGCCCAAATAAATGCTTCACAGAGTTCAAGTAAAAGACACATCTCAACATCAACTGTTCAGAGGAGACTGTGTGAATCAGGCCTTCATGGTCGAATTTCTGCAAAGAAACCACTACTAAAGGACACCAATAAGAAGAAGAGACTTGCTTGGTTCAAGAAACACGAGCAATGGACATTAGACCGTTGGAAATTTGTCCTTTTGTCTGGAGTCCAAATTGGAGATTTTTGGTTCCAACCGCCGTGTCTTTGTGAGACGCAGTGTGGGTGAATGGATGATCTCCACATGTGTATTTCCCACTGTGAAGCATGGAGGAGGAGGTGTTATGGTGTGGGGGTGCTTTGCTGGTGACACTGCCTGTGATTTATTTAGAATTCAAGGCATACTTAACCAGCATGGCTACCACAGCATTCTGCAGCGATACGCCATCCCATCTGATTTGGGCTTAGTGGGACTATCATTTGTTTTTCAACAGGCCAATGGCCCAACACACCTCCAGGCTGTGTAAGGACTATTTTACCAAGAAGGAGAGTGATGGAGTGCTGCATCAGATGACCTGGCCTCCACAATCCCCCGACCTCAACCATGGTTTGGGATGAGTTGGACCGCAGAGTGAAGGAAAAGCAGCCAACAAGTGCTCAATTTTTTTCAGACCGATAGTGTATATGTTACCAATAAAATTTTATTTGATTCCATTTTTTTTTTTTTATCAAGGGACTTAAATATTTTGTCTTGCCCATTCACCCTCTGCATGGAACCCATATACAATCCATGTCTCAATGGTCTCAAGGCTTAAAACCTGTCTCTTTCCCTTCATTTACACTGATTGAAATGGATTTAACAGGTGACATCAGTAAGGGCTCATAGCTTTCACCTGGATTCACCTGGTCAGTCTATGTCATGGAAAGAGCAGGTGTTCCTAATGTTTTGTATACTCAGTGTATGGTTCCCCTTTCATTTGTGTCTGGTGTTAGCTAGTTAATGGCTAGCTAGGTCTTCAACCAGCATGAAACAAAAAGGGGTTAAGAGTCATTCAAAACTCTGACGCCATTTTCAAGTCCACGCATCCGTCTGTGCTGCTGTGGACCGCATCACAAGAGACATGCCAAACGGGAGATGTATATCATTGATGCAATTTCAGTTGTTTGAGTTGCTTCATGTATCACCAAATTTGCTTTAGAAGATTTTACTGCATCACTGCATCCACGTTGCTTTACATAGGCGTTTCAAAGAGATGTCAGTCAAGGCATTTGAAAGAAAATTGCGTTTGAAAAAGGTGAAGTTTTTGCTGTGAGCCAATGGGATAACCAAGATGACCAAGGGTTGTTTTCCGCCAAGGCGGGCGGGGCCGTAATGTTCTATTCAATACCGACTGAGTCTATAGAGTTAAATAGAACTGTAGAATTGAAAAGAACTGCAGAATTGAATAGCATTGTAGAATTGAATAGAACAGTAGAATTGATTAGCACTGTAGAATTGAATAGAACTGTATAATTGAATAGCACTGTAGAATTGAATAGAACTGTAGAATTGAATAGAACTGTAGAATTGAATAGAGTTGAATAGAACAAAAATGATCATATGTACAGTATCCTATAGTTTAATTTAATAAATCTAAACAATAGTTGTGAATGTCATTGTCTAGGTACAGAGATTAATAAAGCTAGCCTACATGACAATTAACAATAGTTGTGAATGGCAATATCTAGGTACAGAGATAAAAGTGTACTGTAGCAATCGTTTGAAGATAAATACAGATGATTGAGCAAGGCAAACAGCAAGCACACACCATAAACCGAAATGAGAGGCTAAAGTGATGCTCTGACTGTCTTTTTTAGAGTGATGGGCACCGATATGGACAATCTAAATTGATATCAGTAGCATTTGTTCGATACGATATCGATATACACATCGGTTTATACAAAACATTGCAACTGTGTGAAGGTTCACCTTTCTATTCACCTCCATGGCTCCCTGAAGGCAAGATAACTGCTTGCTGATTGGCCTGTTGGGACAAATATATATGTTCTAGTATATTGTAGTAGTATAGAATAATATAATTTTCAAATGTTTTTGCACTTCAAATATATCTGGGTATTTGTATTTTTATGTATTTTTAGCTAATCTTTATCAAGGGTGCCAATAATAGTGGAGGTTGTATTAAATGTTAGTATGTAGTGATTAAACAGTGAGACTATCCTTATCCTTTGTAGCTCAGTTGGTAGAGCATGGCACTTGTAGCACCAGGGTAGTGGGTTTGAGTCCTGGGATGCACGCATGACTGTCTGCTGAATAGTATATATTGTAATTGTGATTAAAGCAAATATTTCATAATGAACTTTGATTTTGCATAAATTACTTAGATAGTGAAAGATGAAGCCAATGAATGCACAATGAAAGGTTCTGAACATAAGACAGGAAGTATTACAACTGTGAGTTTTGTACTTATAGTATTGAAAATGTATCACTATTAAACAGTGGACATTTGCACCAAACACTGAGGACAGTGAGCCTGCACATTTCAAAGTTGTTTTGGTATTGGTAGCTTTTACAGTTTTGTCGCTATATGTGCCAGCGGAAAGAGAATAATAATATGTCGGATTTCTAAAGTTGTTCTTGCTTTCAGCAAGCACATCTGACTCTAACTAATAAATGTTCCATCCTCTTTCTCGACTCTCGAAATGTCATACAACACATGTCAACATGATGGCGCTATAATAAAGGAAATTAGAAGCAACTTGTTTTACTGTAGCAAACAGTCTTTAGTTAATAAAGTATCTTGAATGGTCGCTCTCCGTTTAGGTTACTCAAGAGTCACGAGAAGAAAGAGTAATGAGAAGAAGCTCAGGTATGAAGGCGAAACTTGATTGATTTGTACAAGTTCAGAAATCTCCCTTTACTGCTTTTCAAGCACATTTGACGTAAAAATCAACGAGACGTGAAGATCAACGTGTGCCAATGCGCAATCGCGGCGCAAGGTTGACGCTCATGAATGCATCAAAGTTGTCCACAGAGTTCCATCAAAGATGGCGTCTCAGCGTCGGCAAATGATGCAAAGCGTAAGACAAAAACGATTTCTCCCTTTTGTAGACGTGCTTTTTGTTTAAAAAAAAACTCCAGTCACATTTTGTTGTTTGAATAAAGTAATCTAACTCTCCAAAGGACAATTGAAACAACTACTTCACGGGCCCTGTGCGGGTGTGCCGCAAACAGCAACATCCGCCGCTAGCCTAACGTGGCTAAAAACATTGTTAGCTTAGTCAACTAGCTAACTAAGTTTGAGTTCTTCACTTGGCAATTTATATGTATTTAGCTAGTTACTATTTAAGTGGCGATTTTCTTAGCCACGGGTCAGTTGAGTTTTATCCAAATAATTGTTTCTATCTACAGTAGCTAGCCAATGGTAGTGAAGAAAGGGATATTTTCTGAACGCACTTAGTTTTCTGCTAATATTACACTGTGAGCCTAAGTTTCTATGTGAATATTGTAGTTTCTGTGGTCGTCAAAGCCTAAACTGAAGCAGGAGTCTGAGGAGACAATTAAGTAGGCCAAGTAGCAGGACAATTTCAATGGTTGTCAGAAAATTCTGAACACTAAAACCATAGAATTAGGCTACGTAAGTACGATCGCTATGACTAACACAATAGCTAATGTCATTCTTCAATCTCCACCCTGGTAGCATCAGAGCTGGACAGATGACCTGCCCCTGTGTCAGATGTGCGGGGTGGGCACGGCCCCCAACTGTACCTACGGACCCGACGGAAAGGACACCCAGAGCCACCCCAACGAGGACGGACACTTCAGGTTCAGGTAACTAAGACACCTGAGCCTGATTCACACTTTAAGGCCAAACCCAGCTGTCCTGCCCTGGTTACATATCCACCATAGCTACGGGAACCATGCTGGAAAGGACCATATAACAAAAAACATATTCAAGCCAGCATAGTTTGGCTTGGCAGTCTGAAAATGCTACTGGAGCCATGAATATGTCTCTGTATACCAGCATTGCCCAAACAAGGGGTCGACTTATTTTGAAAATGTGGTTGTTAGATAACCCCCCCCATTGCTTGGTTCATAGAAACTCTGTTAGCCACTAGATGCGGTTGTCAGATTACACAAACCCTCAAAGAATTCAAAAAAAACAAATCCAATTTTGATTAATGCCCATATTTATGGGGTGAACTACCACAGTGTGCAATCACAGCAGCTGTGACCTTTTGCCACAAGAAATGGGCAACCAGTGAAGAACAAACACCATTGTAAATACAAACTATATTCATGTTTATTTATTTTTTTGTAAGTGTAATGTTTAGTGAATTTTGTGTTTATTATCTACTTCACTTGCTTTGGCAATGTAAACAGATGTTTCCCATACCAATAAAGCCCTTGAATTGAACTGTAATAAACAGAGCAGTTGTAATGTTTTTCCTATAATTGTGGCTCTATCTTTTGAACGCTTTATGACCCCATTACTGAAAGATGAGCCTCTCAGAAACACGTATGTGTCTGCTGTTTCCCTCTACAATGCCCACAAGCCTCAGTAGAACAGATTGGACAAGACCACACACTACATCAGACTAGGGGAGGTGTCTGCTGTTTCCCTCTACAATGCCCACAAGCCTCAGTAGAACAGATTGGACAAGACCACACACTACATCAGACCAGGGGAGGTGTCTGCTGTTTCCCTCTACAATGCCCACAAGCCTCAGTAGAACAGATTGGACAAGACCACACACTACATCAGACTAGGGGAGGTGTCTGCTGTTTCCCTCTACAATGCCCACAAGCCTCAGTAGAACAGATTGGACAAGACCACACACTACATCAGACTAGGGGAGGTGTCTGCTGTTTCCCTCTACAATGCCCACAAGCCTCAGTAGAACAGATTGGACAAGACCACACACTACATCAGACCAGGGGAGGTGTCTGCTGTTTCCCTCTACAATGCCCACAAGCCTCAGTAGAACAGATTGGACAAGACCACACACTACATCAGACTAGGGGAGGTGTCTGCTGTTTCCCTCTACAATGCCCACAAGCCTCAGTAGAACAGATTGGACAAGACCACACACTACATCAGACTAGGGGAGGTGTCTGCTGTTTCCCTCTACAATGCCCACAAGCCTCAGTAGAACAGATTGGACAAGACTACACACTACATCAGACTAGGGGAGGTGTCTGCTGTTTCCATCTACAATTCCCACAAGCCTCAGTAGAACAGATTGGACAAGACCACACACTACATCAGACTAGGGGAGGTGTCTGCTGTTTCCCTCTACAATGCCCACAAGCCTCAGTAG